>NC_084583.2:22512500-22535000 GCF_033978685.3 Nerophis lumbriciformis | reverse complement strand
GCATTTGCATTATTATATTTGTTGTACATAAAAAATTGATGGATAGCTTGATTTGAAATAATCAGTCAAGACAAAAAGATATTCAAACTTATATTTGTATTTGAGTAAATATCATGTGATAACATGATAATGTTTGATGCATGGTCAGATAATATTCAAGTATAAAATACATACAATTGTACACAGTACATGCAAATGTTCGGTCAAAATGGAAAGAAATAATACATTTATTAAGAAAGATGAACCACACATAAAATGATGTCAGTTTGTACTATTGTATTGTATGTATTATTATTTTTATAACCAAAAAAGAGATCTTCTAGACGTTACATCCTATGTGTTTAAGTACTGTGTAAATTAGGGATGGATAGGACAATTTCATATCATGGTTATTGTGACCTAGACTATCACGGTTATCATTACTATTGTGGTATTGTTGAATGTGCTCATAAAGTACTAAGATACAGACACTGAATTCTTTTAACCAAGTTTAATTGTAGAAAATAAACAGAGATTTTTCAGATTGTTTTTAATGATAAAGGCAAAACGGGTGCTGTTTCTTAATCAGGAAAGACATTAATGCATACTTGCCAACCTTGAGACCTCCGATTTCGGGAGGTGGGGGGGTGGGGGCGTGGTCGGGGGTGGGGCAGGGCGTGGTTAAAAGGGGAGGAGTATATTGACAACTAGAATTCACCAAGTCAAGTATTTCATATATATATATATATATATATATATATATATATATATATATATATATATATATATATATATATATATATATATATATATATGTATGTGTGGGAAAAAAATCACAAGACTATTTCATCTCTACAGGCCTGTTTCATGAGGGGGGGTACCCTCAATCATCAGGAGATTTTAATGGGAGCATTCGCACACCATGGTTTATATAGGGCACAGAGTGGGTGGGTACAGGCTGGCTTAGGGGCGTGGTGATTGGCTCATGTGTTACCTAGGAGGTGTTTCCGTCTATGGCGGCATGTTGTTACAATTTCGCTGCGCTTGTTGAGGGATGACAGGTCTGGACGGTAAATAATAAACAGTTTCTCTTTCAAGCATAGGTTGCATCTTTTATTACCACTATTGTAAGGTGTGCTGGATGCAAGAATTTGCCATGTTATTGAATATTCAACATTATTGTCTTTGAGGTCCCAAATGTGTTTGCTGAGTTCTGTGGTATTTCGCAGGTTTTTGTTCCTGAAAGAAGCCTTGTGATTGTTCCATCTGGTTTTGAATTCTCCCTCGGTTAATCCTACATATGTGTCGGATGTGTTAATGTCCTTGCGTATTACCTTAGATTGGTAGACAACTGATGTTTGTAAGCACCCCCCGTTGAGAGGGCAATCAGGTTTCTTTCGACAGTTACATCCTTTGTTGGTTTTGGAGTCGCTCTGTCTGGGGGTCGACGGCTCATTTGCAATTGTTTTGTTGTGGTTTGAGATGATTTGTCGTATGTTGTTCATGCAGCTGTAGCTCAATTTAATGTTGTTCTTGTTGAATACTTTTCTTAGGGTGTTGTCTTTGGGAAAGTGTTTGTCAATCAGATTGAGGAATTTGTGTCCAATGTTCGTTGAGACGTTTTTGCTGTATGGGGGGTTGTACCAGATGATGTCGTTTCGTTTTCTGTTCTTTTTTGGCTGGTTTCCTGGCGTGGGTTCATAGGTGAGGGTGAAATTGTATCCGCTTTCATCAAGGGCTTTTTGGTACGGGGGGGTTGCTTGGTCAAATTCAGCTTTGCTAGATGACAGCATCGATAGCCTTTTATTGATTCCGGTAGGTATTCTTTTCGTGGTGGTGGGTGGGTGGTTGCTGTCATGGTGCACGTATTGGAGTGTTGTGTTGGGTTTCGTGAATGGTTGGTAGCTGTTATTTCTCAGGTTGAAAGTGACGTCAAGGAAGTTGACGGTTTGCTTGTTGGCTTCAATCGTGATCCGTAGGCCGTTCTCTTTGAAAATTTGGCATATGCGCTTATATATATATATATATATATATATATATATATACATATATATATATATATATATATATATATATATATATATATATATATATATATATATATATATATATATATATCCTGAAAATATGCAAACAAAACTGTGTTTAGATAATTGATACTTCAAACTTGCATTAATAAATATTAAGGAATATAACATAACTTGGCTTCTGAGAGTTTCAAAATGTAATGAATAAAATGCTAAAGTTGTTGATAAACAAGCAATTATTTTAATAATTAAATATGGTCATTTTAAATGAATTATTATGATAATTTAAAATTAATTATTTCAAATATGTTTATTTGAATGTATAATTCTATGGCTGGATGTAATAAGGAGTCAGAAAAAATACAAATAAAAATACAATTAATGTTGATGTTTTTAGCAAAACATAGTAAAAAATTTTTTTATTTTTTTATTTTTTTAAATTAATAAATATATTTATTTTTAGGTAAGATAAACATAATAATACAATGTATCTCTAGTCTGGATGATTTAGTTCTTGTCACCCTGTTGTCATAAAGAAAAGGCTGTCCTCACTCAGGTCCACATGGAGCTGGAGGGGGCGTGGCCTCCAGCTCCGGCTGAAAATCAGGAGATTTTCGGGAGAATATTTGTCCCGGGAGTTTTTCGGGAGAAAATTTGTCCCGGGAGGTTTTCGGGAGAGGCGCTGAATTTCGGGAGTCTCCCGGAAAATTCGGGAGGGTTGGCAAGTATGCATTAATGCATCTTGTATTCATGTCAGCACGCTACCTGCTTTTCCAGAGAATGAGCAGCAATGTAGCATTTTCAAAATAAACTGTAAGTCAGGAGTGTCCAACTCAGTTCAATATATTTTTGTATTTAAAATAGGGACCACACATATTAATGAAAATATGTAAAATATGTAAATATGACAGATTTTAGGCAAAGGCTAATTTCAGCCTGTAGTTCCCAGACAGGTTGGTGTATACAGAGAATAAAATGACAATAACACTCACAATAAAACAGAGAAAAGTTAAGATCACCACCATAGACTCAGTTACATTCAGCTAGGTAACTTCAAGGAGAGTTTTAATTTATTTATCTTATTTTATTTTATAAATTATTTTGAAAAGGACCTTATCTTCACCATACCTGGTTGTCCAAATTAGGCGTAATAACATACTTGCCAACCCTCCCGGATTTTCCGAGAGACTCCCGAAATTCAGCGTCTCTCCCGAAAACCTCCCGGGACAAATTTTCTCCCGAAGAACTCCCGAAATTCAGGCGGACTCAGGTCCATCAGGTTTCTTTCGACAGTTACAGCCTTTGTTGGTTTTGGAGTCGCCCCCGGACAGAGCGACTCCAAAACCAACAAAGGCTGTAACTGTCGAAAGAAACCTGATTGCCCTCTCAACGGGGGGTGCTTACAAACATCAGTTGTCTACCAATCTAAGGTAATACGCAAGGACATTAACACATCCGACACATATGTAGGATTAACCGAGGGAGAATTCAAAACCAGATGGAACAATCACAAGGCTTCTTTCAGGAACCAAAACCTGCGGAATACCACAGAACTCAGCAAACACATTTGGGACCTCAAAGACAATAATGTTGAATATTCAATAACATGGCAAATTCTTGCATCCAGCACACCTTACAATAGTGGTAATAAAAGATGCAACCTATGCTTGAAAGAGAAACTGTTTATTATTTACCGTCCAGACCTGTCATCCCTCAACAAGCGCAGCGAAATTGTAACAGCATGCCGCCACAGACGGAAACACCTCCTAGGTAACACATGAGCCAATCACCACGCCCCTACGCCAGCCTGTACCCACCCACTCTGCGCACTATATAAACCATGGTATGTGAATACTCCCATTAAAATCTCCTGATGATTGAGGGAACCCCCCCTCATGAAACAGGCCTGTAGAGATGAAATAGTCTTGTGATTTTCTTCCCACACATACATATATATATATATATATATATATATATATATATATATATATATATATATATATATATATATATATATATATATATATATATATATATATATATTAGAGATGCGCGGATAGGCAATTATTTCATCCGCAACCGCATCAGAAAGTCGTCAACCATCCGCAATCCACCCGATCTAACATTTGATCAGAACCGCATCCGCCCGTTGTTATATTTCTAATATAGACGATGCAAGGCATTAGTGAGGTTATAAAGCTTTTGCCTGTTAAAGAAAGGAGACTGATCCAATGCAGCACAGACATTCGCGTGCCATGCTGTCACGACCCAGACGCACACCAGTGCGCAATCATTTGGGAGCCGCGCTGAGCGCACCTCCAAGCGCGTCTCGCTGCCGGCGACGGCCGGGTATGGGCCCGACGCTCCAGCGCCATCCATTTTCAGGGCTAGTTGATTCGGCAGGTGGGTTGTTACACACTCCTTAGCGGGTTCCAACTTCCATGGCCACCGTCCTAGCTGCTGTCTATATCAACCAGGGTGAGCCCCACCCCTTTCGTGAGCGCACTGCGCGCGGAGTGACCCCTGTTACGCGCCCCCGGCAACAGGGGTGGCGGGCAGGTAAGCTGCGCGGGCGGAGCGCGCGGCGTGACCCCTGTTACGAGCCCCCGGCCACGGGGTGGCGGGCAGGTAAGCTGCTTACCTGCTGCGCGTGACGCCGGCCGCGGCGAAGGCGGACGAGGCGGGGTGTCGGTGCGGTGGGCGCGGTGGTGACCCTGGACGTGCGTCGGGCCCTTCTCGCGGATCGCCTCAGCTACGGCTCCCGGTGGGGCCCTCTCGGGGGAAGGGGCCTCGGTCCCGGACCCCGGCGAGGCGTCCCTTCTCCGCTCCGTAAAAGTGTCCATCTCTTTTTTTCTTCTTCTTCTGTTGTGGCATATGCTGCAGGTGCCTGCTCGTTTTTCGTATGTGGGTAACAACATTTAACTATGTATATATATTTCCCAATTGGTTTAACTGGTTCATAACTTTTATGGACAGAATTTCTAGGCGCAGTCAAGGCGTTGAGGGGATCTGGTTTGGTGGCTGCAGGATTAGGTCTCTGCTTTTTGCAGATGATGTGGTCCTGATGGCTTCATCTGGCCAGGATCTTCAGCTCTCGCTGGATCGGTTCGCAGCCGAGTGTGAAGCGACTGGGATGAGAATCAGCACCTCCAAGTCCGAGTCCATGGTTCTCGCCCGGAAAAGGGTGGAGTGCCATCTCCGGGTTGGGGAGGAGATCTTGCCCCACGTGGAGGAGTTCAAGTACCTCGGAGTCTTGTTCACGAGTGAGGGAAGAGTGGATCGTGAGATCGACAGGCGGATCGGTGCGGCGTCTTCAGTAATGCGGACGCTGTATCGATCCGTTGTGGTGAAGAAGGAGCTGAGCCGGAAGGCAAAGCTCTCAATTTACCGGTCGATCTACGTTCCCATCCTCACCTATGGTCATGAGCTTTGGGTTATGACCGAAAGGACAAGATCACGGGTACAAGCGGCCGAAATGAGTTTCCTCCGCCGGGTGGCGGGGCTCTCCCTTAGAGATAGGGTGAGAAGCTCGGCCATCCGGGAGGAGCTCAAAGTAAAGCCGCTGCTCCTCCACATGGAGAGGAGCCAGATGAGGTGGTTCGGGCATCTGGTCAGGATGCCACCCGAACGCCTCCCTAGGGAGGTGTTTAGGGCACGTCCCACCGGTAGGAGGCCCAGGACACGTTGGGAAGACTATGTCTCCCGGCTGGCCTGGGAACGCCTCGGGGTCCCACAGGAAGAGCTGGACGAAGTGGCTGGGGAGAGGGAAGTCTGGGCTTCCCTGCTTAAGCTGCTGCCCCCGCGACCCGACCTCGGATAAGCGGAAGAAGATGGATGGATGGATGGTTTAACTGCCACCCGCCTGAATCTATTTAAAATCTATTTTTTTTTTATTTCAACCGCCCGACCCGACCCGCGGATAAAATCAATTTTTTTTTTTATTTCAACCGCCCAATCCGCGGATAATCCGCGGACTCCGCGGTTGTGTCCGCAAATTGCGCATCTCTATCAAGGAGAGTTTTAATTTATTTATCTTATTTTATTTTATAAATTATTTTGAAAAGGACCTTACCTTCACCATACCTGGTTGTCCAAATTAGGCATAATAATGTGTTAATTCCACGACTGTAAATGTCAGTATCGGTTGATATCGGTATCGGTTGATATCGGCAGGGCCGGCCCGTGGCATAGGCCGTATAGGCAAATGCTAAGGGCGCCGTCCATCAGGGGGCGCCACGCCAGTGCCACAAATGTTGGAGAGAAAAAAAAAAGAAAAAAAAAAGAAAAGTTGGTATTATTATTTCTAAATACAAAAAATAATCCCACGTTAATTAAAATGCAAAGTAAAGCCTATTTAATAGAAATATTATTTGTTACGGTGCGCCCCCTCCCTTCCCGTATCATGACTCTTTTTGGACGTCACCACATCAAAAAATCAACACAAGATGTCAAAACGGCCAAAACTGTCAGGTGCCCAGGGAAGAAAAAAGAGAAAAGAAGAGGAGTAGAAACGAGAAAAGACAGAGTTAGCAGGTAGGTAACGTTAGCCTACATGAAATTATTTGTCTGTTACAGAATGTGATAGTAACCTGGCTTTTTAGCATTAAGCTAATGTTACATGATTCGGCAATTGCTAATCAATAAGTAGCTAGTTCTGTTTTAACGTCGGGTTAATATTGTGGAGGGGGCTAAATTGTTATGTGAAAAGTCACTGTGACTGATAGAAAAGTGATGGTTTTAGCAACATTTTAACCTGTCTGAATGCTAATAATCATTTTGCGTCGGGGGGCGAAGCCTGAACCCCCCACCTGCGGCCCCTGGACCCTGGCTACTAGGTTTTTCTGATTTCAAAAGTTGGCAGGTATGCTACCGTATTTAACAAACTATAAGTCACAGTTTTTTTCATAGTTGACTCAGGAGCGACTTATGTGTGAAATGATGAACACATTATAATATTATTGATCTCATTCACGTAAGAGACTAGACGTATAAGATTTCATGGGATTTAGCGATTAGGAGTGACAGATTGTTTGGTAAACGTATAGCACAGTGCTTCTTAACCTTGTTGGAGGTACAGAACCCCACCAGGTTCATATGCACATTCACCCAACCCTTCTTTAGTGAAAAATAAAATGTTGGTTTTTTTCAAATTCAAGACAAAGTTATATGTTTTTGGTAACACTTTAGTATGGGGAACATATTCTAAGTAACAAAGACTTCATTTAGAGTTATTTGGTGAGGGTTAGGGTTATAATAAGCCCATGCAGAATAAGGCATCAATAAGTACTTCATAATGACTAGTTAAGAGCCAATATGTTACTAATTTGCATGTTAATAAGCAACTAATTAATGGTGAATATGTTCCCCATACTAAAGTGTTACCATGTTTTTTTACTGGTGCACAAAATGAAGCGTGCATGAACATCACCTTGTTCAAAGAACAAAAGCAACACAGTGCATAAACTCACAACAAATGACACACCTGCAAATCAGTCTGACTTCTGCTGTTGTCGTATCTGTAATACGCCGATAGGGAGAAGTTTTTATTTACACCATGAGTCGGGTGTGTCTCGACCTCCGCCGAACCCCTAGGGTTCCATCCAACCCAGCTTAAGAACCACTGATATATAGATAGATATCTATACATATATATATATACATATATATATATATATATACACACATACATATATATATATATATAATGCTTCCATTAAAATATCCTGATGATTGAGGGAACCCCTCATGAAACAGGCCTGTAGAGATGAAGTAGTCTTGTGATTTTTTTCCCCACACATACATATATTGCGCTCTACTACGGTATCGAGCACTATTTTTTGGATAACCTTATTAAGACATATATATATATATATGTATATATATATATATATATATATATGTCCAGCACACCTTACAATAGTGGTAATAAAAGATGCAACCTATGCTTGAAAGAGAAACTGTTTATTATATACCGTCCAGACCTGTCATCCCTCAACAAGCGCAGCGAAATTGTACCAGCATGCCGCCACAGACGGAAACACCTCCTAGGTAACACATGAGCCAATCACCACGCCCCTACGCCAGCCTGTACCCACCCACTCTGTGCCCTATATAAACCATGGTATGTGAATGCTTCCATTAAAATCTCCTGATGATTGAGGGAACCCCTCATGAAACAGGCCTGTAGAGATGAAGTAGTCTTGTGATTTTTTCCCCACACATATATATATATATATATATATATATATATATATATATATATATATATATATATATATATATATATATATATATATATATATATATATATAGAGAGATAGATGGATGTATGAGATATCTATATATATATATATATATATATATAGATATATAGATAGATGTATGAGATACATATATATATATATATATATATATATATATATATATATATATATATAATATATAGATAGATGTATGAGATATATATATATATAATATATAGATAGATGTATGAGATATATATATATATATATATATATATATATATATATATATATATATATATATATATATATATATATATATATATATATATATATATATACATACATATATATATATATATATACATACAGGTAAAAGCCAGTAAATTAGAATATTTTGAAAAACTTGATTTATTTCAGTAATTGCATTCAAAAGGTGTAACTTGTACATTATATTTATTCATTGACGTCCCACTGGGGTGAGTTTTTCCTTGCCCGTATGTGGGCTTTGTACCGAGGATGTCGTTGTGGCTTGTGCAGCCCTTTGAGACACTTGTGATTTAGGGCTATATAAATAAAGATTGATTGATTGATTGACATTGCACACAGACTGATACATTCAAATGTTTATTTCATTTAATTTTGATGATTTGAAGTGGCAACAAATGAAAATCCAAAATTCCGTGTGTCACAAAATTAGAATATTACTTAAGGCTAATACAAAAAAGGGATTTTTAGAAATGTTGGCCAACTGAAAAGTATGAAAATGAAAAATATGAGCATGTACAATACTCAATACTTGGTTGGAGCTCCTTTTGCCTCAATTACTGCGTTAATGCGGCGTGGCATGGAGTCGATGAGTTTCTGGCACTGCTCAGGTGTTATGAGAGCCCAGGTTGCTCTGATAGTGGCCTTCAACTCTTCTGCCTTTTTGGGTCTGGCATTCTGCATCTTCCTTTTCACAATACCCCACAGATTTTCTATGGGGCTAAGGTCAGGGGAGTTGGCGGGCCAATTTAGAAGAGAAATACCATGGTCCGTAAACCAGGCACGGGTAGATTTTGCGCTGTGTGCAGGCGCCAAGTCCTGTTGGAACTTGAAATCTCCATCTCCATAGAGCAGGTCAGCAGCAGGAAGCATGAAGTGCTCTAAAACTTGCTGGTAGACGGCTGCGTTGACCCTGGATCTCAGGAAACAGAGTGGACCGACACCAGCAGATGACATGGCACCCCAAACCATCACTGATGGTGGAAACTTTACACTAGACTTCAGGCAACGTGGATCCTGTGCCTCTCCTGTCTTCCTCCAGACTCTGGGACCTCGATTTCCAAAGGAAATGCAAAATTTGCATGGTTGGGTGATGGTTTGGGGTGCCATGTCATCTGCTGGTGTCGGTCCACTCTGTTTCCTGAGATCCAGGGTCAACGCAGCCGTCTACCAGCAAGTTTTAGAGCACTTCATGCTTCCTGCTGCTGACCTGCTCTATGGAGATGGAGATTTCAAGTTCCAACAGGACTTGGCGCCTGCACACAGCGCAAAATCTACCCGTACCTGGTTTACGGACCATGGTATTTCTGTTCTAAATTGGCCCGCCAACTCCCCTGACCTTAGCCCCATAGAAAATCTGTGGGGTATTGTGAAAAGGAAGATGCAGAATGCCAGACCCAAAAACGCAGAAGAGTTGAAGGCCACTATCAGAGCAACCTGGGCTCTCATAACACCTGAGCAGTGCCAGAAACTCATCGACTCCATGCCACGCCGCATTAACGCAGTAATTGAGGCAAAAGGAGCTCCAACCAAGTATTGAGTATTGTACATGCTCATATTTTTCATTTTCATACTTTTCAGTTGGCCAACATTTCTAAAAATCCCTTTTTTGTATTAGCCTTAAGTAATATTTTAATTTTGTGACACACGGAATTTTGGATTTTCATTTGTTGCCACTTCAAATCATCAAAATTAAATGAAATAAACATTTGAATGCATCAGTCTGTGTGCAATGAATAAATATAATGTACAAGTTACACCTTTTGAATGCAATTACTGAAATAAATCAAGTTTTTCAAAATATTCTAATTTACTGGCTTTTACCTGTATAACGATGGTTAAAATCAGGCACTTTAAAGCGTTTTTTAGGGATATTGCGTGATGGGTAAAAATTTTTTTAAAACTTTGAAAAATATAATAAGCCACTGGGAACTGATTTTTAATGGTTTTAACCATTCTGAAATTGTGATAATGTTCCCCTTTAACCTTCCTCTGTGTGACAACCTGAACCTGAGATACATCCGACACATGGCGAGGCTGACTCGGTTTGCTTGTTACATTCCGTGCGACAGTTGAATCAGGAGTTAATGTGTTATTTGGCTGCGTACGCGACATGATGCTATCAGATAACTGTTGACCTATCTCCTGAATGACAGTCCTCATCTGGTCAGCTACACACTCAGAGACGTCACTAATAGGATTTGGTGTAGACGTAACTTGAGGCAAATAGGAGCTAGTGCGCTGGTTTAGCTGCATTATGTACGCTAGGATTGGAAACTGCCTCTAATTAGACTTAGACTTCCTTTTTATTGTCATTCAAATTTGAACTTTACAGCACGGATAAGAACGAATTTTCGTTGTATTAGCTCATGGTAGTGCAGGATAAAAAAGCAATAAGGTGCATATATAAATAAATAAATAGATTACTGTACAGATAAATATATTGCACTTTTTCATATGCATCCACGTTTATGGATGTATGTTATATTGTATTTTTTATTCCAGCGAGTTAATGATTTATTTAATGATTTAATTATGATGCGTTCAAGAGTCTTACGGCCTGAGGGAAGAAGCTGTTACAGAACCTGGAGGTTCTGCTTCGGAGGCTGCGGAACCTCTTTCTAGAGTCCAGCAGTGAAAACGGTCCTTGGTGGGGGTGGGAGGAGTCTCTGCAGATTTTCTGAGCCCTGGTCAGGCAGCGGCTTTTTGCCATCTCCTGGATAGGAGGAAGAGGAGCCCTGATGATCTTTTCCGCCGTCCTCACCACTCTCTGGAGAGACTTCCAGTCTGAGGCATTGCAGGCTCCAGTCCAGACAGAGATGCAGTTGGTCAGCAGGCTCTCTAGTCAATCAATCAATCAATGTTTATTTATATAGCCCTAAATCACAAGTGTCTCAAAGGGCTGCACAAGCCACAACGACATCCTCGGTACAAAGCCCACATAAGGGCAAGGAAAAACTCACCCCAGTGGGACGTCGATGTGAATGACTATGAGAAACCTTGGAGAGGACCGCATATGTGGGTAACCCCCCCCCCCCCCCCCTCTAGGGGAGACCGAATGCAATGGATGTCGAGTGGGTCTGACATAATATTGTGAGAGTCCAGTCCATAGTGGATCCAACATAATAGTAAGAGTCCAGTCCATAGTGGGGCCAGCAGGACACCATCCCAAGCGGAGACGGGTCAGCAGCGCAGAGATGTTCCCAGCCGATGCACAGGCGAGCGGTCCACCCCGGGTCCCGACTCTGGACAGCCAGCACTTCATCCATGGCCACCGGAACTGATTATCGGTGTTTAGCAGGACCGATAATCAGCATTTCCGTTTTCTTGGCGTTGAGTTGCAAGAAGTTAGCGGACATCCATTGTTTAATTTCATTAAGACACGCCTCCAGCTGACTACAATCCGGCGTGTTGGTCAGCTTTAGGGGCATGTAGAGTTGGGTGTCATCAGCATAGCAATGAAAGCTAACACCGTATTTGCGTATGATGTCGCCTAGCGGCAGCATGTAATTTCTAAAGAGTGCAGGGCCAAGAACCGAACCCTGAGGAACTCCGCACGTTACCTTAACATAGTCCGAGGTCACATTATTATGGAAGACGCACTGCATCCTGTCAGTAAGATAAGAGTTAAACCACGACAAAGCTAAGTCTGACAAACCAATACATGTTTTGATACGCTCTAATAAAATATTATGATCGACGGTATGGAAAGCAGCGCTAAGATCAAGCAGCAGCAACATAGATGACGCATCAGAATCCATCGTTAGCAGTAGATCATTAGTCATTTTTGCGAGGGCTGTCTCCGTAGAGTGATTTGCCCTGAAACCGGATTGAAAAGGTTCACAGAGATTGTTAGACACTAAGTGTTCATTTAGCTGCTGTGCGGCAATTTTTTCGAGGATTTTCGAAATAAAGGGAAGGTGGGACACCGGTCGGTAGTTTACCATGAGGTCAGGATCGAGGTTAGGTCTTTTGAGCAGAGGATGAATAACCGCTTTCTTGAATGCTAGGGGAACAGTGCCAGAGGAAAGTGATAAGTTTATAATATTTAGCACTGATGGACCTAATAATACAAAAAGCTCCTTGATAAGTTTCCCAGGAAGTGGGTCAAGTAAACATGTTTGTTTTATCCCACTTACACGCCGTAATAGTTCCTCTAATGTTATTTCATCAAAAAGAGAGAGACTATTTTGTATTGCAGTGTCTGTCGTAGATACAGTTGTATCTGTGTTCATAGAACCCAGTTGTAGCTGGGATGCGTTGTCTTTAATCTCCTTTCTAATGAGTTCAATTTTCTTATTAAAGAAATTCATAAAGTCATCTGCCGAGTGGGTGGAGCTATTGGGAGGAGTCCCTTGTTGGGTTAGCGATGCTACTGTACTAAACAAAAATTTAGGGTCGTTTTTGTTGAGGCGGATGAGTATAGGCACTATAGTGCCTCTGTAGAATGTGCTGAGAATGGGGGGAGGGAGCTGTGCTCTTTTCATCCCACGCAAAAAGTGCATGCGCTGCTGAGCTCTTTTTACAAGAGCTCCGGTGTGTAGGGACCAGGTTATATTGTCAGTTATCTGCACCCACCAGGAACTTGGCGCTGCTTACTATCTCCACCGCTGTGCCGTTGATGAAGAGTGAAGCGTGGCTGGACTGGTGCTTCCTGAAGTCAACAATGATCTCCTTGGTCTTGTCGACATTCAGGACCAGGTTGTTGGTTCTGCACCAGTCAACCAGATGTTTCACCTCTTCCCTGAAGTCCATGTCGCTGTTGTCACGGATGAGGCCCACTACTGTCGTGTCGTCCGCATACTTCACAATGATGAGGGTAAACTAACACCTGGGGCAGGACTATCAACAGAAAAGGGGATGGGAGTAGGCATACCCCTGCCTCTGCCAACTTGAATGGGTGTGCCAAACCGTGGAAAAAGTGGATTACTCTGAAAAGACATGTTTCAAAAATGTCTGCCGCAAAACCATACTTGCCAACCCTCCCGGATTTTCCGGGAGACTCCCGAAATTCAGCGCCTCTCCCGAAAACCTCCCGGGACAAATTTTCTCCCGAAAATCTCCCGAACTTCAGGCAGATTCAGGTCCACGAGGACCTGAGTCCACTAACCTACAACATAAACAGCATACCTGCCCAATAACGTTATAACTGTAGAATGATGGAGGGCGAGTTCTTGGTTTCTTATGTGGGTTTATTGTTAGGCAGTTTCATTAACGTCCTCCCAGCGCGGTAACAACACACAACAACAGCAGTCACGTTTTTGTCTACCGTAAAGCAGTTCGTCTGCCGTAAACAGCAATGTTGTGACACTCTTAAACAGGACAATACTGCCATCTAGTGCATTTGATGAAAGCACTTTTGTGCGTGCCACATATCAATGCATCATCAGAGAGGGTGTTCAGCATGGTTCGAAAAATAGTGACAGAGAATAGAACAAGGATGGACAATTCAACCCTTAACTGAACAATGAGTAGATGAGTGTTATGTGTGTGTATATGTGTAAATAAATGAACACTGAAATTCAAGTATTTATTTTATATATATATATATATATATATATACACACCGGTATATATATAATAAAATAAATATATATGTACGTATATATATATATATAGCTAGAATTCACTGAACATCAAGTATTTCTTATATGTGCACTTAAGATGCGACTTTAAGGTTTTACTACTTACGTATAAAATACTACACGGTCTAGCTCCAGCTGCACTTAAGATGCGACTTTAAGGTTTTACTACTTACGTATAAAATACTACACGGTCTAGCTCCAGCCTATCTTGCCGATTGTATTGTACCATATGTCCCGGCAAGAAATCTGCGTTCAAAGAACTCCGGCTTATTAGTGATTCCGAGCCTGAAAAAAGTCTGCGGGCTGTAGAGCGTTTTCTATTCGGGCTCCAGCACTATGGAATGCCCTCCCGGTAACAGTTAGAGATGCTATCTCAGTAGAAACATTTAAGTCCCATCTCAAAACTCATTTGTATACTCTAGCCTTTGAATAGCCCCCCTTTTTTAGACCAGTTGATCTGCCGTTTCTTTTCTTTTCTCCTCTGCTCCCCCCTATCCCTTGTGGAAGGGGAGACACACAGATCCGGTGGCCATGGATGGGGTGCTGGCTGTCCGGGGTCGGGACCCGGGGTGGACCGCTCGCCTGTATATCGGTTGGGAACATCTCTGCGCTGCTGACCCGTCTCCGCTCGGGATGGTTTCCTGCTGACCCCACTGTGGACTGGACTCTTACTGTTATGCTGGATCCACTATGGACTGGACTCTCACAATATTATGTTAGACCCACTCGACATCCATTGCATTCGGTCTCCCTAGAGGGGGGGGGTTACCCACATATGCGGTCCTCTCCAAGGTTTCTCATAGTCATTCACATCGACGTCCCACTGGGGTGAGTTTTTCCTTGCCCTTATGTGGGCTTTGTACCGAGGATGTCGTTGTGGCTTGTGCAGCCCTTTGAGACACTTGTGATTTAGGGCTATATAAATAAACATTGATTGATTGATTTATTTATATATATATATATATAAAAAATACTTGACTTGGTGAATTCTAGCTGTAAATATACTCCTCTCCTTTTAGCCACGCCCCCCCACACCTCCCGAAATCGGAGGTCTCAAGCAGGGGCGCTGAAAAAGGGGGGTAAAGGAGACGGATTCTAGGGGCCCATGATGGAGGGGGGTCCAGAGAGGCCCCTAATGATGATGAAATTATAATACAGAAAAAATAATGACACTGTGTTGGGGGCCCTGTAAAGATTATTTTCATGGGGCCCAAAATCCCTAGCGGCACCCCTGGTCTCAAGGTTGGCAAGTATGCGCAAAACAGTACAGTCCACCCCACTTTGTGAAATCATCAATAAGAAAATGGCAAATAGAATCAAAATGATCAAAGAAATCAGCAGTCTGTGTGACACGTTACTGCTATGCCACATAAAATGATCTGTGCCGCTGTGACACATTATAATGAGCTTCACTGCAATATATGCTACCCTTGCAAACTGAGAACACACAAATACTGTGAACCGATGGCTTCATGGAGCGATGTGGTAGGCAGGACGGTCACCGGTTCGACGAACTTGATAGAAGTCTCGGGTCACGGCACCAATGTAACTGCTGTGTACCCCATACTTGCCAACCCTCCCGAATTTTCCGGGAGACTCCCGAAATTCAACGCCTCTCCCGAAAACCTCCCGGGACAAATATTCTCCCGAAAATCTCCCGATTTTCAGCCGGAGTTGGAAGCCACGCCCCCTCCAGCTCCATGCGGACCTGAGTGAGGACAGCCTTTTTTCATGACGGGAGGACAACAGGGTGACAAGAACTAAATCATCCAGACTAGAGATAAATTGTATTATTATGTTTATCTTACCTAAAAATAAATATATTTATTAATTAAAAAAACTAAATACATTTTTGCTATATTTTGCTAAAAACATCAAAATTAATTGTATTTTATTTTGTATTTTTTCTGACTCCTTCTCACGTCCAGCCATAGAATTATACCGGTACATTAAAATAAACATATTTGAAATAATAAATTTTAAATTATCATAATAATTCATTTAAAATGACCATATTTAATTATTTAAAAATGGCTTGTTTATCAACAACTTTAGCATTTTATTCATTACATTTTGAAGCTCTCAGAAGCCAAGCTATGTTATATTCATGTTATATTTATGCAAGTTTGAAGTATCAATTATCTAAACACAGTTTTGTTTGCATATTTTCAGGATGCAGATATATACATATATATATATATATATGTACACAGCAGTTATATACTGTGTATATATATATATGAAATACTCAATGAGCATTAACAATTCAGGGGGAAAAAAATCACAAATAAGAATAAAATGTATTTATGTATATATATATATATATATATATATATATATATATATACAGATGAATCTTTTGACATATTTATCTGTTGGCGTTGTCAAGGTGATGCAATACTTTTTACTCTTTTGTGTGTTTTTACTTTGGAGGTTGCATTTAACTTGTTTTTCTTTATTGTTGTTTTTTTCAGTTCTAAAAACAAGAATCCAAACATATTCCTGCAGGCGGCCAAAACCAAATAAAAGGGTTTTCTTTTCTTTTAAAAAAAAGTGTTGAGAAGAAACAGGAGAGTTTTATTGATGTAATGAACAGGTGGGAAGGGATGTCAGACAGTAATTACATTGTGAATGTAATGTGGTGTGAAGACAAACATAGCTGAACGGGTCTTAAAAGAACAGGATGACAATGATGGAATAATCCTTGTCTGTGTTGGAATGACTTCCATATGCCCTGCCTACTCAATTTAAATGACAAAATCTAATTTGAGAATTTTATTTACACTGAGCTACCCTCTTTAATTGCATTAGGTCCATGTGATAATTATATGGGTAGTCTTATTGGGGGGAGAACAAATAATTACATTTGCCTTGGACTCTGCCTTTCATCTCAGCGCGTGGAAACAGGCCCAAATTAGGGGCTAATCCAAAACATTCTGCTCCACTGTGTCCCGCAAAAAAAACAAAAAATATTCAAAACCAAAAAGTGAATGCACTGCATAGGTGAGGGTAAGCTGCTTACGTACGCAGTGAGAGACGTGGCATCACAAGCGGGCTTTTTAAAGTGGTCAGACTTCTGATTGTAACACTGACCGGAATGTTGAATGACCTTGGAGGGGGACCAGTCATGCTCGCTCACCGAGCAGCTGATTGGAGTGTGGCACGGCAGAGGCGATGAACAGGGAGAGAGGCGGAGTCCACTGTGAAACAGAAGGTGCGGAGCGGAGAGACGCCAAGAGACGGCGGGGAAGATGGAGGAGGCTGTATGAGAGCGAGTGAGGAGGGGGAAAATGAAGGAGATGTAAAATTTGCCGTCAAGATTCAGTTACTGAGCAGTAGCTCTGTTGCCGTCTCCACGTCCCAGGATTTTGACGACAAGGCCACTATTACTGCATTCTGCGAAGAAACCAAAATGAGCAGGGGGAAGCCCAGTCGGGCCTAAAAAGGTGTCTTTGAGACCTACTTACTTTTTCAAAGCCCATGGCACAGAGTTTGTCTATTTTGCGTGTGTACTCCGGACTAGAGACGGGAGCGCCAGCGTAGACGTGAGACCAAAGCCTTGCTGTCTGTTTGAACATCTCTGGGTTCTGCTTGTACTGTGGAACAAACAACACATTTACACCATTAATTCATTTGGCATGCTCAACCCAAGCTATGCTAAGAAATGACATACTAAAACAAAAAGCATACATCGCAGCTGTCAGAAGTGAAAAGACAAATGGTTAAGGATGAGAAGGATGTAGCTAATCTCTGCAGTGAAGATTCAAAGCAAGTGAAGATTAATAGTAGAGCAAATGCATGTGATTTGTCCACTATGCCCGTGTTTTTCAACCTTTTTTGAGTCGAGGCACATTTTTTTCACTGAAAAAATGCAGAGGCACACCACCAGCAGAAATCATTCAAAAATGAAACTCGGCAGCCGATATTGACAATAAAAAGTTGTCGTCGCAATTGTTGGGTATGACTTGAAAGCATAACAAGTATGCATCACTATAGCTCTTGTCTCAAAGTAGGTGTACTGTCACCACCTGCCACATCAAACCCTGACTTATTTGGACTTTTTAGCTGTTTTCCTGTGTGTAGTGTTTTACTTCTTGTCTTGCGCTCCTATTTTGGTGGCTTTTTCTCTTTTTTGGGGTATTTTCCTGTAGCAGTTTCATGTCTTCCTTGAGCGCTCTTCCCCACATCTGCTTTGTTTTAGCAATCAAGACTATTTAAGTTGTTGCTATCCTTTGTGCGGACATTGTCATGTTCGGCTGTACCGTATTTTTCAGAGTATAAGTCACTCCGTAGCAGGGCCGGCCCGTGGCATAGGCCATATAGGCAAATGCTAAGGGCGCCACGCCAGTGCCACAAATGTGGGAGAAAAAGAAAAAAAAAGTTGGTACTATTATTTCTAAATACAAAAAATAATCCCACGTTAATTAAAATGCAAAGTAAAGCCTATATAATAGAAATATTATGTGTTACAACATTACGCCCCCCCGCACGGTGCGCCCCCTCCCTTCCCGTATCATGACTCGTTTTGGACGTCACCACATCAAAAAATCAACACAAGATGTCAAAACGGCCAAAACTGTCAGGTGCCCAGGGAAGAAAAAAGAGAAAAGAAGAGGAGGAGAAACGAGAAAAGACAGAAGTAGCAGGTAGGTAACGTTAGCCTACATGAAATTATTTGTCTGTTACAGAATGTGATAGTAACCTGGCTTTTTAGCATTAAGCTAATGTTACATGATTCGGCAATTGCTAATCAATAAATAGCTAGTTCTGTTTTAACGTCGGGTTAATATTGTGAAGGGGGCTAAATTGTTATGGAAAATAATAATGTAACGTTAGGTAATTACAGTACTCCCACCTTACATTCCTCAGGGACATTTGTATTAGATCTTTTAAGCAGGTGTTATTGCCTTCTGGTTAGCTAATGTTTGCCCTGCAGGTAATAGTCACTTTTCCACCCCTTTATATATTAGGTATAGTTGTAAGCCTAGTTGTTAAAGTGCACATCATTAATGTTAATTAAGCAATATGTATGTAAAAAATATTGTATTTCATATATTAATTTTTTATTTTTTGCATTCATTTATTTATTCATATTTCTTTTATCTTGTTACCTATTCTGATTGTTAATTTGCTTTCTTTAAGTAAAAAAAAAAGTCAAAGACAAAGCTATTCGGTTTCTTGTGAGTATATACACTTCACTGCCGATGTGGGGGGGCGCCACCTAAAATCTTGCCTAGGGCGCCAGATTGGTTAGGGCCGGGCCTGCTCCGGAGTATAAGTCGCACCGGCCAAAAATGCATAATAAAGAAGGAAAAAAACATATATAAGTCGCACTAAAGTATAAGTCGCATTTTTGGGCGACATTTATTTGATAAAAGCCAACAGCAAGAATAGACATTTGAAAGGCAATTTAAAATAAATGAATAGTGAACAACAGGCTGAATAAGTGTACGTTATATGAGGCATAAATAACCAACTGGTATGTTAACGTAACATATTATGGTAAGAGTCATTCAAATAACTATAACATATAGAACATGCTATACAATCTGTCACTCCTAATCGCTAAATCCCATGAAATCTTATACGTCTAGTCTCTTACGTGAATGAGATCAATAATATTATTTGATATTTTACGCTAATGTGTTCATCATTTCACACATAAGTCGCTCCTGAGTATAAGTCGCACCCCCGGCCAAACTATGAAAAAAAACTACGACTTATAGTCCGAAAAATACGGTACTTTGTGGATGCCGTCTTTGCTCAACACGTAAGTCTTTGCTGTCGTCCAGCATCCCTAAGCTTCAATGCCTTTTCTTAGGGGCACTCACCTTTTGTTTATTTTTGGTTTAAGCATTAGACACCTTTTTACCTGCATACTGCCTCCCACTGTTTCCGACATCTACAAAGCAATTAGCTACCTGCTGCCACCTACTGATATGGAAGAGTATTACACGGTTACTCTGCCAAACTCTAGACAGCACTGACACTCAACAACAACAACACATCATTTGCAGATTATAATTACTTGTTTGCAAAAAATATTTTTACCCCAAATAGGTGAATGGACATAATCTCCCACGGCACACCAGACTGTGTCTGACGGCACACTAGTGTGCACAGTGGTTGAAAAACAAGGCACAATGCTACCAAGTCAATTGTCAGAGCAGCACTAAAATAGTAGTGAAGGCCTAAAGTTCTGGGGTCATATTATGATTTTCTTTCTACATTTAAAACACTGCCCTGTGGTCTACACAATATGTAAAGGTGGTTCTTTGGTGAAAACGTTGCATAGATGATTCTTTTCTTCATGTTTTTTTTCCTTTTGTGCACCACCTTTACTGCAAACACCCGGTACACCCGCCAGTCACTCTTGGATATCGGTAACTCGCACCAGATATCTGTTTCGAGCGACTTTCACCACGAGCACAACATCCCAGATGACATAGCGAGAGCACAGGGCTCTCCGTGGTTTGTTGTCGGGTCTGGGAGACGGCGCAGACGGAGGAGGGAGAGGAAGCAGAAGCGTGGCCGCAGGTCCGGCGTCTTGCTCAGGCTTAGGAAACAACCCCACAAGCCACCTCTACCGAGCCTGTTCCTCTCTAATGCCAGATCCCTTGTACAGAAGATGGACGACCTGGAGTTACAACTTGCTGGAAACCGCTATGTTCGGGACTGTTGTGCTATGATTATCACCGAAACCTGGCTTCACCCGGAAATACCCGATGCTAGCATGCAGCTAGCCGGACGCACTCTGCTCCGCCGGGACAGAACTAAGGACTCCGGTAAGAGCAGAGGAGGGGGGCTCTGTATCTACGTGCATGAGAACTGGTGCAACAACGGGACAATCACTGAACAGCACTGTTGCCCGGACGTAGAGTACATGTCTGTTAGATGTCGGCCTTTTTTTCTCCCGAGAGAGCTGTCTGTTGTTATCATCACGGCTGTGTATATTCCACCGGACGCCAAAGTAAACACAGCGCTCTCTCTTCTGCTGAACACCGTCAACGAACAGCAGCGGGCCCACCCCGACGGTGTTCATATCATAGCAGGGGATTTTAATAAGGCCAATCTGAAGACTGTACTCCCTAAGTTCTACCAGCACGTGAAGTGTTCTACAAGGGGCAAGAACACCCTGGACCACGTGTATACCAACATAAAGCACGCGTACAGAGCTACACCCCTCCCCCAGCTTGGACAGTCAGACCATCTTTCCCTCCTGCTCTCTCCTACCTACACCCCCATCAGACGCCAGGCCAGGCCTATCACAAAGACTGTTATGACCTGGCCTGACGATGCACTCCCCAAACTTCAGGACTGCTTCCAACACACAGACTGGGACCTCTTCCAACAACATGGAGACAGCCACAGGAACGGTGCTGGACTACATAAAGTTCTGCATCGGGAATGTGACTGTGGAAAAAACCATCCGGGTTTACCCCAACAAGAAACCCTGGATGACCAGCCAGGTCCGCACACTCCTCAGGGCCCGCGACGCAGCCTTCAGGTCAGGGGACAGGGCACTGTACAGTGTTGCTAGAGCCGACCTGAAGAGAGGGATTAAAAAAGCAAAGGCGGACCACAGGAGGTGCATAGAGTCCCATCTGTCCAGCAAAAACTCACGGGAGGTGTGGCGGGGCATTCATGACATCACGAACTTCAGAGGCTGCAATATGACAACTGCGGATCAGAGTGCGACACTGGCAGAGGAGCTTAACTGTTTCTTTGCCCGTTTCGAAACCCCCCAGCGACACTCATCTGCTCCAGCCCTGCCCCCGCCCCCACCGGGCTCCGGCGCCACTCCACTCACTGTACAGGAGCACAGTGTCAGACGAGTGCTCCTGGCTGTGAACCCCAGGAAGGCTACCGGACCAGACGGAGTACCTGGAAAGGTGCTCAGGACGTGCGCCCACCAGCTCGCTCCCCCCCTCACCAGGATCTTCAACCTCTCCCTGGCTCAAGCAGTCATCCCATCCTGCCTGAAGTCATCTACAATAATCCCGGTGCCGAAGAAGTCTCCCATCACCAGCCTGAATGATTACCGACCAGTGGCCCTCACTCCGGTAATCATGAAGTGCTTCGAGCGACTTGTTCTCCAGCACATCAAGGACCATATCCCTCCAGACTTCGACCCCCACCAGTTCGAATACCGGGCGAACAGGTCCACAGAGGACGCCATCGCTGTTGCTCTCCACTCTGCTCTGAACCACCTGGAGCAGCAGCAGAGCTACGTCCGGATGCTCTCTGTGGACTATAGCTCTGCCTTCAATACAATAATCCCGGACAGACTCTGCAATAAACTGGACACTCTTGGCCTCCCCCCTCTCACAAACGCCTGGATAAGGGACTTCCTAACGGACCGACCCCAGAATGTGAGACTTGGCCCGCACCTCTCATCCT
>NC_084583.2:22492500-22507500 GCF_033978685.3 Nerophis lumbriciformis | reverse complement strand
GAGATTTCCGGGTTTCCCCTAAACTGCCAAGATACCTGTGGCGGTGGGGGCGTGGTCACAATGACATCATCGAGTCATTTGCTAGAATATGATTTTCTTTAAAAAGGCTCAAAAAGAAACAACTCTTTTTATCAATTAGTTTGAACAAGTTTTTATCGTTATGCCATATTTGAACTTTTTGCTGCTCTTTGTACAAGGAACTTTGTTGAGGTTTTTTCAAGTGTTTACAGACGTTTAATGACTTTTAAATTAAAAACAACTAGCAACAAATCTAGTATCTTCTTCTGATGTTATTCTTCTTCTTCTTTCCGTGTCTTTGAAGCATGTGGTTACATTGAGTTTCCCATTTCTTTACACAGTCTTTTGCATTGTCGTTGAACTCTGCGAGATCTTTTAAGCTGCACTGGTTGGGTTATTATAACATTTACTCGTGTTTAGACTCTACTTCTGTCCCTGACTGAAGAGGACCATGACGTCACACTTGCTTGGCGCTGTTGCTTTTGTTGGAAATTGTCTTTTTAAAAAGGCGCCACTGTCCTCTTAATATTTGCACATTTTTAAGATGGCTATCTGCGTGACATCGCAGACATGCTGACAACTCTCCAGACAATGGCATGCGTTTTATTTGCATCCGGTTTTGGGTGATCAATAGTTTTTTTTTAAATATATAAATCACCCGCTTAAATATTTCTTCTTCTGTTCTCAGACTCTCTTGTCGTCATTTGGGATGTGTGTGTCTGTTGTGATTTCCCTTCCTGGTTTGATGACCCGCACCATCTTGCCTCTGATTGGCCTGTCTGTAATGTTTTGCCATAATCTTAACCAATCGTAACTCATCATAGTAAACCATCCAACCAATCATCGATGTTTATATACGTAAACCAACCAATCATCATTGATTTTCCCATATGTTTTGCCTGTGGAGCTGCTTCCCTATGTAGCCTCGATTTTTAAGTTAATCATTTTTAATGCAAAACCGTAGTTTTTACTACTGCAACCGTAAACCGGAATGAATTATCAAAAACCGTACTCATTACGGGAAAACCAGAGTTGTTGGCAGGTATGGTAAAAAGACGGATCAAGATTTAAACACATTATAGGTCAGAAAAAAACGAAGAAAAACGGAAAATATTTTTAAATATTTTTACAAAGAAAAAAGATGGATTTCCGAGTATACACGGAAAAATCACATGCCTGTGTAAGTGATAGGGACCAAATTCATTAGATTTATATTGATTGATTGAAACTTGTATTAGTAGATTGCACAGTACAGTACATATTCCGTACAATTGACCACTAAATGGTAACACCCCAATATGTTTTTACACTAGTTTTTACCACGTTAATCAATTCATGGTAAAAGTCTATAGGTGATCAATATTTTAAACACTTAAAGCTGTGGTACTTGAATCTTGTGTGACTAGGCAGAATGCAAACTGTAAATCCCACCCCCCCACTCTGAGCACCTCGCTGATAGTCTCTCCTCCTCTGTGGAAGTGCACGAAATTGTGCACAAGAGCTGTACATACACTTGCACAGGTTGTTGACAGTGTGAAGTTGCATCGAAGGATCCCTTAGTTCGTATTTTGTTGCAGAAAATAAATGTTGTAACAGGTACGTGTTTTTTTTCCCCTCTAATTATGAAATACTCATTAATGTTGTTAAGCTGTAATATCGCCATATATTATAAAAATTCAGCAAAAATCTAAATGCACAAACCACAAACTATGTCTCTGCTTACAATACACTGAACAGCAATTGTGTGACTATCGGTAACACACGTCACCACGAAAAAGGATAAACAAAAAATACAGGTAAATGGAACATTGATTACCCGTCTAAAAGGAAAACAGCTACTTGCGCGTCCAAAGTTATTCCAAAACAGGCCCGCAATGTCCTCCATCTTGAATACATCAGACCACTAGTTATTCAAGTTTTGGCTCTTCTTTGTTTTTTTTTTGTTTTTTAGACGTACAGCGTCTTTCTTTTCTTTTTCTGGTTTAATCTTTTGCTTTTTTTTAGCACTACCGTATTTTTCGGATTATAAGTCGCACCGGCCGAAAATGCATAATAAAGAAGGAAAAAACATATATACGTCACACCGGAGTATAAGTCGCATTTTTGGGGGAAATGTATTTGATAAAATCCAACACCAAGAATAGACATTTAAAAGGCAATTTAAAATAAATGAAGAATAGTGAACAACAGGCTGAATAAGTGTACGTTATATGAGGCATAAATAACCAACTGGTATGTTAACGTAACATATTATGGTAAGAGTCATTCAAATAACTATAACATATAGAACATGCTATACGTTTACCAAACAATCTGTCACTCCTAATTGCTAAATCCCATGAAATCTTCCTCCCCGGTGTCGCCTCTGGTATGTCCTTTCTTTCTGCTGCTCGATTGCCGTTCTCTGCTGCATATTTCACTACGTCCAGCTTGTAATCTGCAGTATATGATTTCCTTTTCGCTGCCATTTTTGTTCAGCTCTTCTCAGTTTTTTTTTTAAATGATTAATTTTAATAGCTACGGCAGTAGCATATAGCATATAGCAGTTAGCATCCCATGACCCACAATGCACTTCTGCCATGACCCTCCCCCGCCGAATTCTTATTGGTTGACGTGTGTGTGACGATTGCACACATTTGCTTCGTCTCTTCCGTGAATTAGATAAATAATATTATTTGATATTTTACGGTAATGTGTTAATCATTTCACACATAAATCGCTCTGGAGTGTAAGTCGCACCCCCGGCCAAACTATGAAAACAACTGCGATTTATAATCCGAAAAATACGGTGTATGCTGTAACAGCATGCGCAGGTATTGCAATCTTTCCAGGTGGGTGTTCAGCAGCCGTGCTTTACTGAAAACAAATCCGCACCATACACGCGCTTCACTATATATCGCGTCAGCCAATGAGGAGGCTCCTTCAAGGGCTTTGTTCACCCCTCCTTTCTCTAAATCCTGTGACTGGATATGGAGGGGTTGACTGCCAAGAAGACAAATGAGTTTGTCTTCTGAAGTTTTATTTACTAAAATACTTAATTATAAAAGGCACAGACAGCACACAGACCAACAGTCTTTTCAGAAATGATTACTGTTAAAATATACTGTATGATGCAAATGTGATTTTTTTGTTAAAGGATATAACTCCGGTACCCCATATTTAACTCTACTAAAGCCAACAATTAAAACATGATCAAAGTTATGAGAGGTCCAACAAATAGTCAAAAGATTGATGCACACCCACCTGATTGGCTACCACAGCATCTTGTGGATCATCTGGTTCTGCAGCTGCCAATAAAGCTTGTAGTGACAAGAGGACTGTTCTCAGCGTCATAGCCGCCGCCCTGACAGAAATAGTCATACATAGTTTCATTGTATTCATTGTGTAGTTCTTTAACACAACACATGATTCTCACATTTACTTATCGTCACGAGAAAAGCAGGTCTGGATTAATGTTTTTGGATGTAGAAATTATATTAAATCACAACATTTCGAGATACTTTATATTCAATGTACAGTTATTTTATAAAGATTGCTTATTCCAAAACATTTTTTTTATTATGTTAACGATTGAAAAATGTGAACTTATATTTTACTAATTTGTTGTTTAAGAAAGTGACAATTTTAGGCACTTTGTTTAAAGCTGAGGCATGTTTTTAACTCTGAGAAACAAAGAAGAAATACCGTATTTTCCGCACTATAAGCCGCACCTAAAAACCACAAATTTTCACAAAAGCTGACAGTGCGGCTTATAACCCGGTGCGCCTTATATATGGATTAATATAAATATTTATTTTCATAAAGTTTCGGTCTCGCAACTACGGTAAACAGCCGCCATCTTTTTTCCCCGTAGAAGAGGAAGCGCTTCTTCTTCTATGGTAAGCAACTGCCAAGGTAAGCACCCGCCCCCGTAGAAGAGGAAGCGCTTCTTCTTCTACGGTAAGCAACCACCCGCCCCCGTAGAAGAAGAAGAAGCGCGCGGGTATTACGTTTCATTTCCTTTGTGTGTTCCATGTTGATATACGACTCCATGTGCGCCCACATCACAGATGGTGTCAAAAAACAAGTGAAGCACACAAATACAACACTCGCCGTCATTCCGGGTGGATTAACCAAAGAACTCCAACCGCTCGATATTGGTGTCAACAGGGCATTTAAAGCACGACTGCGAACGGCGTGGGAACAATGGATGACCGAAGGCGAACACACCTTCACTAAGACAGGGAGACAGCGCCGGACGACATACGCCAACATCTGCCAGTGGATCGTAAATGCCTGGGCGGATATTTCGGTCACAACTGTGGTCCGAGCTTTCCGGAAGGCAATGACTTCGACGAGACGGAGCCGGCCATTTTGGATCCCGTATTCGCCCAACTTTTTAATTCAGACACCGAAGGAGAAGAATTCGAGGGATTTATGAATGAAGAATAACTTCAGAAAGTGAGCGTTATGTTTATTTTGTGTGTTGTGACATTAACGTTCGAGCAACATTAAGTTATTGATGTTATTGCTCTGCACTATTTTGAATTTTACTATGTTTGTGATTGCACATTTGCACATTACCGTACATTTTGGGAGTGAACAGAGTTGTTAGAACGCTGGTTTTTAATATATTATTAAAGTTTGACTGACCTATCTGACAGTTTTTTTGACATTCCCTTTAGCGCAGTTAGATGCGGCTTATAACACGGGGCGGCTTATAGGTGGACAAAGTTTTGAAATATGCCGTTCATTGAAGGCGCGGCTTATAACCCAGGGCGGCTTATGGTGCGGAAAATACGGTAAGTGTTTTTAAAAAATTCAAGTATCTTTGACAATACTGTGGACTGCTGCACCATAGTTTTCTTAGTTTTTAAGGGTATTTCAAAATAAATAAATAAAATATTCATATAAACAGTGCTTAGCCCATTTACGCCACTCAGGTAAGAAATTAAAGGCAACAACAAATTCAATACAGTCCTCATACACAGAAAAGATTTTACAACGCTGGGTTTTTAGGTCATTACTTTCATGTATGAATGTGACAGTATTGGGATCACGGCAACAAAACAAGATAATATTTTGAAATTAAAAAAATTAAAAAAGACTCCAGTGACAAAATATATTACTGGTCAAACAGACTTTTTCCATTTAACTGGGTCAAAATGATGCAGGTGTAGAGTGTTCCCTCGCTACAACACGGTGCACTTTACACAGTCTTGCTGTTACATGGATTTTTTTGTGTGTGTGTGTAATTTTTTAAAGTGTCGCAGGCTTTTCTTTTCTTTTTCTTTTTTTACAGCATATGAATGCACATTGTGTTTTGCTTCCGAATTCGCTAAAGGCCTGTAGACCATTTTCAATCAATCTTCTTCATGCCATGTGTCCTGTACAATACAGAATGTGTACTGCGGGGGGGATATAATGCTGAACCAGTTTTTAATATGGATGAGACAGGCTTATTTTGGAAACAAATGCCCTCTCGCACCTTTATGATGCAGGAAGAAGCCAAAAGCGCAGGATTTAAGGCCCAAAAAGATCGTATGACTCTGGGTATGTGTGGAAATGCTGCGGGCTTTATGATAAAACCCAGGCTTATTTATAGGTTAAAATTTTTTAGATAATACAGTAGTGTACTGTACTTTTACTTTTTTAAATCCACGAAGGTTTGAACTTTGAGATTGTTTAAACAAGAGAAATGTGAGAAAATGTTAATGCCTGTCTGAGAAAAGCTTATTATGTGTGTGGCAGCACGGTGGAAGAGGGGTTAGTGCGTCTGCCTCACAATACGAAGGTCCTGAGTAGTCGTGAGTTCAATCCCGGCCTCTGGATCTTTCTGTGTGGAGTTTGCATGTTCTCCCCGTGACTGCGTGGGTTCCCTCCGGGTACTCCGGCTTCCTCCCACCTCCAAAGACATGCACCTGGGGATAGGTTGATTGGCAACACTAAATGGTCCCTAGTGTGTGAATGTGAGTGTGAATGTTGTCTATCTGTGTTGGCCCTGCGATGAGGTGGCGACTTGTCCAGGGTGTACCCCGCCTTCCGCCCGATTGTAGCTGAGATAGGCTCCAGCGACCCCGAAGGGAATAAGCGGTAGAAAATGGATGGATGGATGTGTATGGTTAGGGTTTTTTCAGCCTTAAAACATACAGTACAGGCCAAACTTTTGGGCATTTCAATGCGTTTTCTTTATTTTCATGACTATTTACAATTTGTAAATTGTCACTGAAGGCATCAAAACTATGAATGAACACATGTGGAGTTATGTACTTAACAAAAAAAGGTGAAATAAAAGAAAACATTCTAGTTTCTTCAAAATAGCCACTCTTTGCTCTGATTACTGTTTTGCACACTCGTGGCATTCTCTCAATGAGCTTCAAGAGGTAGACAGCTAAAAGGGTTTTCACTTCACAGGTGTCATAGTTTTGATGCCTTCAGTGACAATCTACAATGTGAATAGTCATGAAAATAAAGAAAACGCATTGAAATGAGGTGTGTCCAAACTTTTGGCCTGTAATGTATAAGATACAAAAAAACATATACTGTACTGTACTGTAAACAAAGAAACATGCTCAGTAAATGAAATAAAATAAAATAAATATGATTTAAAAAAACAGTATAAACTAAAAAAAATACATAATGAACGAAAACACAAATAAACGAAGAAAAATAAAATCTGCTTCTACTACACGAATTTCACTTAAAGTGGGTATTTTCTTTATTAACGTAATCCCAGCGTTAAATGAGGGAACACTGTATTTTGAAACGTTTGTGAGCTTTTGACTGTTGCGCTTCTTTCCACAAATTGAAACTAAAACAAACAGTGATAAAAGTTGAATCAAAACGAAAGTAAATAAGCAACGTGCCAGCATGTACAAAGTGCTGTTCCATCACTTCCATGATCGTCTTGTGCGACAGCAGTTGTGGATGCTTTTGCTTGGACAATTAGTGCGGTCGGTCGGTGGATGTTGGACTCCAATGAAGGAGGGTAGCATCAAGACCAGTTTTAAATGTGCTTTATAAATAAAGTTAATTTGATTTGCAGTGCATGTGGAGCACTTGGTGTGTGGCTCCTGTCCTACCTCGCGCACGGACACCTACATGTTGCATGCTTTGTCAGTCACGGCGGCAATCCCGTGGTATGGTCTTAAGCTTTAGTTCAGTAACAACTGCTTGTAAAACCTCAGCTTTGTGTGTGTGAGACTCAAAAAGTGGGCGAGGATTCTGCCCCGTGTGCCCGCCCCCAAGCTGAGACAGCTTTTCCCTTAAACAAGAAATATTGTTGTTTTAATCTCGCAAGATCTCGTCCCACACCTCTATTATTGAGAAAAGTGACTCACCATTGGTCTTTGAGAATGTCCAAACATATTGCACCAGTGACCGAACTTATGTTGGGATGCCAGATCTTTGTGATAAACCGCACCTGAGTGACAGAACAAAACAGTGTTACAACGCCAGCTTCTAGTGGGACATGAATGACACCAATGGACATTTACCTTGGGTGGATTGAAAGGATATGTCTCTGGAATTTTTATTTCTAGTTGATATCTACCGCCTGCAAGAAACAAACATTAACAAATGATATTTTAATTACGTAAATGATAAAAAAAATAATAACCTCAAATAAAAGAGTATAGGAGCTTGTTACTACTGCTAAGCAGTAAATATGTGCTTTTATCTCTGTCACACATTCCCATCCATCCATCCATTTTCTACCGCTTATTCCCTTCGGGGTCGCAGGGGGTGCTGGAGCCTATCTCAGCTACAATCGGGCGGAAGGCGGGGTACACCCTGGACAAGTCGCCACCTTATCACAGGGCCAACACAGATATTGAAATACAGGAAGTTTTGCATAATCATTGATTTGCATAACAATGTTGGGTCCTCAAAATGGAACGTGTGTGTATGCACTGACAATCAATAGGGATGCTCCTATCAGGGTTTTATGCTGTCGATTCCAATCTTCCATGAGTGACATCAGCTGACACCAATACCGATCACATGTAATAAATGTACGTTTTTCTATTAACTGTATTTATAGTGAGTGCTTATGACAGTTTAACCACATCAACGCAATATGCTCTATACTCTCGGCAGGGTCCTTGAGGGTGCATGGGAGTTTGCCCAACCAGTCTACATGTGCTTTGTGGACTTGGAGAAGGCATTCGACCGTGTCCCTCGGGAAGTCCTGTGGGGAGTGCTCAGAGAGTATGGGGTTTCGGACTGTCTGATTGTGGCGGTCCGCTCCCTGTATGATCAGTGTCAGAGCTTGGTTCGCATTGTCGGCAGTAAGTCGGACACGTTTCCGGTGAGGGTTGGACTCCGCCAAGGCTGCCCTTTGTCACCGATTCTGTTCATAACTTTTATGGACAGAATTTCTAGGCGCAGTCAAGGCGTTGAGGGGATCCGGTTTGGTGGCTGCAGGATTAGGTCTCTGCTTTTTGCAGATGATTTGGTCCTGATGGCTTCATCTGGCCAGGATCTTCAGCTCTCACTGGATCGGTTCGCAGCTGAGTGTGAAGCGACTGGGATGAGAATCAGCACCTCCAAGTCCGAGTCCATGGTTCTCGCCCGGAAAAGGGTGGAGTGCCATCTCCGGGTTGGGGAGGAGATCTTGCCCCAAGTGGAGGAGTTCAAGTACCTTGGAGTCTTGTTCACGAGTGAGGGAAGAGTGGATCGTGAGATCGACAGGCGGATCGGTGCGGCGTCTTCAGTAATGCGGACGCTGTATCGATCCGTTGTGGTGAAGAAGGAGCTGAGCCGGAAGGCAAAGCTCTCAATTTACCGGTCGATCTACGTTCCCATCCTCACCTATGGTCATGAGCTTTGGGTTATGACCGAAAGGACAAGATCACGGGTACAAGCGGCCGAAATGAGTTTCCTCCGCCGGGTGGCGGGGCTCTCCCTTAGAGATAGGGTGAGAAGCTCTGTCATCCGGGGGGAGCTCAAAGTAAAGCCGCTGCTCCTCCACATCGAGAGGAGCCAGATGAGGTGGTTCGGGCATCTGGTCAGGATGCCACCCGAGCGCCTCCCTAAGGAGGTGTTTAGGGCATGTCCGACCGGTAGGAGGCCACGAGGAAGACCCAGGACACGTTGGGAAGACTATGTCTCCCGGCTGGCCTGGGAACGCCTCGGGATCCCCCGGGAGGAGCTGGACGAAGTGGCTGGGGAGAGGGAAGTCTGGGCTTCCCTGCTTAGGCTGCTGCCCCCGCGACCCGACCTCGGATAAGCGGAAGAAGATGGATGGATGGATATGCAATTGTTTGATTAAAACAAAGTAAATAGTACACAATATCTAATCAAAAGCCAAAATTACTCTCTACCCTTTGGTTGTGCCTTCAAAGTTGTCCTGTGTCCAAGGAATAATTCCCCGAGTTTGTAAACATGAACAAAAACAACAAAATTATTATGAATATAAAAATATTCATCAGATTACTCTTGTATTGATAATATACTGATACTACCGCTGGTATCGACAAAGAATTGATCCTCTGTCCTTTTACATGTCTGGATGATCTCCTGCTGGTCCCACTATGGACTAGACTCTCACTATTATGTTAGATCTAGGGCTGCAACTAACAACTAATTTGATAATCGATTAATCTGTTGATTATTACTTCGATTAATCGATTAATAATCGGATAAAAGAGACAAACTACATGTCTATCCTTTTCAGTATTTTATTGAAAAAAACAGCATACTGGCACCATGTTCTTTCAACTTGCCAAACAAAACAAGGAACATTTTACAAAAATGTTTTTTTTTTTTTTTATAAAGTGCACCATTGTCATGCACAATAGCAATAATTTTGCTTGGGGGAATTTCAAAGCTGGCTACTACCTATTCCAACCATTCTGCAATAATGGATGCTGAATGTCTTTCCTCTAGTGGCATGGTCGTAAGGCAGACTGACTTCATGTTCCATTCCTCTCCAATGTCATGGCATGTATTGCCAAGGTGGCTACACTTGTCCACACGTCAGTAGTGAGAGCAATTTTGCTCTGGGTGGCTTTTATGTCAGTCTACACTACTTGGAATGTCTGCTCGTACTTCCTCTCCATCACTTTGGTCAAATGGGTCCTCGAGGGAAGAGTGTAACCAGGGTTGAGGACGTGAATCATTTGTCTAAAACCTTCATCCTCCACCATTGATAGAGGCCTCATGTCGTCAGCTATCAACATATTCAGGATACCATCAGTCAGAGCAGCCGCTTGCTGTGGTGTGCACACCTTCCTTTGTACCAAGTCGCTAATGCTGGCTTGTTTCTTTCTGAAATGAGAGAAACCATATAATGAACATACATAGTAACATCATTTACATGTAACTCAATACATACATAGTTGATTTAATTCATTTCTGACGTAAAAGGCAAATAAGCCACCACATTAAAAAAAAAGCTAAATTAAATAAATGGACATTGGGGATGCAGCATACACCAATAATAACACATAAATGTAACTCATCAGATCAGAACTGAATCAGATATTGTACACGTTTCTGTTGTGAATAATAAAGGATTCATTTTAGGCTGCCTCTGAATAATAGCATGACATATTCCAGCGCCTTCATAACGTTTAGTTATACTAAAGCGTCACTCAAATCTAAATATATTTATATAGCTTTATCGGGCCCGGCTACATTGATCCATTATGAAACTAACTTGTTACGTTTATTTCGAAATTGGTAACCGTGCGTTTTCTCTCTCAAATCTGAGTCAAATGTGCCGGAGAAACACTATGAGCCCCGCGTTGCAACAAAGGGATAACGTTAACGTTACTCACAAAAAAGCTGAACTCATGAATGCCTGTTGCCACTCAAAACAACACAGATAATGCACTCTCCAAGAAGTTCCTAACACTCTGAATGTTAATACACAACAGTTGCTGTTTCGCTTCCTTAAAATATTAATATTGAAATATTAAAAACACAAAGACTGACATAACGGATCAATGTACTCGGACTATGGACTTAAAAAGTTACGTACCGTGAGTTCTTCCCTTCATCCATGGCTTCAACATGTTTCCTCTTCAGGTGCTGCTGAAGCAATGTTGTACTTCCGTGACATTTTGCAGGAAACGGTCTTCTTTGAAGTCTTTAAAGTAAAGTGTTCCCACACTTTTGACGACTTAGGTCGTACACTTTTCTCCATTGAAGCAATAACCTCAAGATGTTTCTCCGCTGAACTATCTGTACTGTTTTCCTCCGCCATTTATCGAATGTTTCCAGGCAAAGGAGACGGCGTCGTCACGTGAGCTGCACATGACACATCATTGGCTGGCTTACGCCACCTCATGAGACGTAGCCTCAGCGCCGCCCTGGCGCTGTTTTGTACTGTTCTTGTACTTATTTTCATTATTGTTTCTCAGCTGTTTGTAAATGTTGCAGTTTATAAATAAAGGTTTATTAAAAAAACAAAAACACGTAGCCTCAGCGCATGCTCATAGCATAGATCCAACGAATCGATGACTAAATTAATCGCCAACTATTTTTACAATTGATTTTAATCGATTTAATCGATTAGTTGTTGCAGCCTGAGTTAGATCCACTATGGACTGGACTCTCACAATATTATGCTCAATCCACTATGGACTGGACTCTCACTATTATGTTGGATCCACTATGGACTGGACTATCACTATTATGTTAGATCCACTATGGACTGGACTCTCACTATTATGTTAGATCCACTATGGACTGGACTCTCACAATATTATGCTCAATCCACTATGGACTGGACTCTCACTATTATGTTAGATCCACTATGGACTGGACTCTCACTATTATGTTAGATCCACTATGGACTGGACTCTCACAATAATATGCTCAAACCACTATGGACTGGACTCTCACTATTATGTTAGATCCACTATGGACTGGAATCTCACCATTATGTTTTGGGTTTTGGTTCTGGTCTCCGAGATGAGCATCCCTTAAAAATACCCCAGTGATAATTTCAACTTAAAATTAGATGAGTGGGACTGGTCCCCTGTGCTCGCGAGCAACCTGGTCGATGTTGCTTGGGATCGCTTCAAAACAGCGTTCCTAAAAGATACTAAATGACATGGCTCCCGTGAGAACAGTCAGGATCAAAGCCCGCTCTAAACCATGGATGAATCCGGACCTATTAGCTGCCATAAAAGACAAAGACAGAAAATACTCCAAATACCAAAAGTGTAAAACAGAAGTAGATAAACAACCCAATAATAACAACCTCAAATCACTGCTTTCAACTCTCAAAAAGCAATGCAATAAATTAAGAAATAAGACAACCAACCTGTCTAAATCCATACATTAACGACAAAATAGAGGAAAACACAAATAAGCCACGTGAGCTCTGGAAAATTCTCAACAACCAGCTTCCCGGTTGCAGCCAAAAACTTAACCCTAACCTATATGTGTATATGTATATATATATATATATATATATATATATATATATACACACACATATATACACATATATATACATATACATACATACATACATATATATATATGTGTATACACACACACACACACATATATACATACATATGTATATATATATATACATATGTATATATATATATACACATACATACATATATATATATACACATATGTATACACACACACACACACACATATATATATATATCCATCCATTTTCTAGTATATATATATATATATATATATATATATATATATACACACACACACACACACACACACACACACACACACACACACACACACACACACACACACACACACATATGTATATATACATATATACATATATATATATACATATGTATATATATATATATACATATATATATACATACATATATATACATATATATATATATATTTATTTATTTATTTATTAGGGGTGTGGGAAAAAAATCGATTCGATTTCGAATCGCGATTCTCACGTTGTGCGATTCAGAATCGATTCTCATTTTTTTTAAATCGATTATTTTTCTTATATTTAAATGTTTGTTTTTTTTAATTAATCAATCCAACAAAACAATACACAGCAATACCATAACAATGCAATCCAATTCCAAAACTGACCCAGCAACACTCAGAAGTGCAATAAACAGAGCAATTGAGAGGAGACACAAACACCACACACAACAAAGCAAAAGTAGTGAAACAAAAATTAGTATTATCAACAACAGTATCAATATTAGTTACAATTTCAACATAGCAGTGATTAAAAATCCCTCATTGACATTATCATTAGACATTCATAATAAAAAAGAACAATAGTGTGACAGTGGCTTACACTTGCATCGCATCTCATAAGCTTGACAACACACTGTGTCCAATATTTTCACAAAGATAAAATAAGTCATATTTTTGCTTCATTTAATAGTTAACAAATGTACATTATTGCAATCAGTTGATAAAACATTGTCCTTTACAATTATAAAAGCTTTTTACTCTGCTTGCATGTCAGCAGACTGGGGTAGATCCTGCTGAAATCCTATGTATTCAATGAATAGACAATCCTTTTGAATCGAGAATCGTGTTGAATTGAAAAAAAAATTGATTTTGAATCGAATCGTGACCACAAGAATCGATATTGAATCGAATCATGGGACACCCAAAGATTCACAGCCCTAATATATACAAACCCCGTTTCCATATGAGTAGGGAAATTGTGTTAGTATAGTATATAGTAATATAACAATATAACATACATCCATAAACGTGGACGCATGTGAAAAAGTGCAATATATTTATCTGTACAGTAATATATTTATTTATATATATTTATTTATTTTATATATATATATTTATTATTTATATATGCACCTTATTGCTTTTTTATCCTGCACTACCATGAGCTTATGTAACGAAATTTCGTTCTTAACTGTGCTGTAAAGTTCACATTTAAATGACAATAAAAAGGAAGTCTAAGTCTAAGTCTAAGATTTAAATATAAACAGAATACAATGATTTGCAAATCATTTTCAACCCATATTCAGTTGAATATGCTACAAAGACAACATATTTGATGTTCAAACTGATAAACATTTTTTTTTTTTGCAAATAATCATTAACTTTGAATTTGATGCCAGCAACACGTGACAAAGAAGTTGGGAAAGGTGGCAATAAATACTGATAAAGTTGAGGAATGCTCATCAAACACTTATTTGGAACATCCCACAGGTGTGCAGGCTAATTGGGAACAGGTGGGTGCCATGATTGGGTATAAAAACAGCTTCCCAAAAAATGCTCAGTCTTTCACAAGAAAGGATGCGTGAGCAAATAGTCAAACAGTTTAAGAACAACGTTTCTCAAAGTGCAATTGCAAGAAATTTAGGGATTTTAACATCTTCGGTCCATAATATCATCAAAAGGTTGAGAGAATCTGGAGAAATCACTCCACGTAAGCGGCATGGCCGGAAACCAACATTGAATGACCGTGACCTTCGATCCCTCAGGCGGCACTGTATCAAAAACCGACATCAATCACTAAAGGATATCACCACATGGGCTCAGGAACACTTCAGAAAACCACTGTCAATAACTACAGTTGGTCGCTACATCTGTAAGTGCAAGTTAAAGCTCTACTATGCAAAGTGAAAGCCATTTATCAACAACATCCAGAAACGCCGCCGGCTTCTCTGGGCCCGAGATCATCTAAGATGGACTCATGCAAAGTGGAAAAGTGTTCTGTGGTTTGACGAGTCCACATTTCAAATTGTTTTTGGAAATATTCGACATCGTGTCATCCGGACCAAAAGGGGAAGCGAACCATATAGACCAGGGGTCACCAACGCGGTGCCCGCGGGCACCAGGTAGCCCGTAAGGACCAGATGAGTAGCCCGCTGGCCTGTTCTAAAAATAGCTCAAATAGCAGCACTTATCAGTGAGCTGCCTCTATTTTTTAAATTGTATTTATTTACTAGCAAGCTGGTCTCGCTTTGCTCGACATTTTTAATTCTAAGAGACAAAACTCAAATAGAATTTGAAAATCCAAGAAAATATTTGAAAGACTTGGTCTTC